>NC_052338.1:18476558-18484058 GCF_016432855.1 Salvelinus namaycush | reverse complement strand
TAACGTAAGGGTTAGGGAAAATAGGAATGGGACTGAATTGTGTGTCCCTGCAAGGTTAGTTGAACAAGACAGTGAGCGATTGTGCGTGTGTGTGGGTGTGTCTGGTTTCAGGCTGCACACCTCCCCTGTGTGTTTTCACGCCCGGCTGTGCTGCCTTAACCTCTCCTGGAGTCCACTGGGCCTCGCTGCTGAAGGAAACACAACAGAATTAAGTTACACATGGCCTACAGAGAGGTGTGTGTGTTCAGTGTGTGTATGTATGTGTGTATTTGGATGTGTGTGTGCATGCTTTCGAGCGTGTTTATGTGTGTGCTCGTGTTCTTGCGCGTGTGTACGTTGTGTGACCCCAGACGCTCCCGAGGATTAGAGCTGTATTTTCCTTTAATCAGTTTTAAGACAGATTCTGAAAAATGTCCCAAAATCACACCGGGACAAGCAGCGCCCTGTGCGGATGTTTGGATGGGAGATCCCCTCTATCTGGCTGTGCTTAGCTTTCTAAACCCTAGTGTAATCAGACCTACCCTCCACCCAGCCCAGATCTAGGGTTACATACCGCTGTAGATATTCCCCTCAAACAACCAAATCAGTCACTGCTCCTTTATGTCAAGATGGTGGCAGACAGATTCTCTGTGACAGAGGAGGACTGTCGTTGCATGACATTCTGTTTAGAAGTTCAGGAGGATAGTAAAAAACAAACTGGAGGACCAGGGCACTATAATTAACATGCCTTTATCTTTATGGGATTTTTTTGAATGGAACAAAGATTTTAAAACTCAGACGTGTTTTGGCAACATGGCCTTTGTCCGGGACTACAATGGTTATAAAGTAGAGGTTAGCAGTTAAAGGTTTTGGAATATATCCCTTTTCACCCATTCACTGCTCTGCTCCTACATACAATCACTTGCTTGAAAGTGTATATTAACAACAGTAATATTTAGCCAACAGATTAATTCTTTAAAAGTGACTGTGCGGTGAAGTTGGTACATTACAATGCTTCCCTTGGAGTGGGCTTTCAATCAGACCGTAGTGTCTTATAGCAAAGAGAGCCAAAGGGCCAAATGTTCAATACAGGGAGTGCTAGCTAGCCTCCAAATTCACTGCAAAAACTCATCTCTTTAGGTTAGCTGTGGGGTGTGAGGGAGGAACCCCTTAAATAAAAGACACATTCATCTTAGCTCACAGGAAGGGGCGGAGACATGGGACCCCTGTCCTGATACAGAAATGCACGCACACCCACCAGATAATACATTTGATCTGATATGTGATAGGGAGGGATTATTCTGCCGTGTCATTGGACCCTGGACACATAATCCCTCCCTTTCCTGTATGACATCACATCCTGTTCTTGATCCAATATGTGTGTAATTAAGTTAGAGTTTTAATTTACTTTAATTTGGCCGCTGATACAATGTCACTGACATCAGATTAAAATGACAAAAATGTGAGGACAATCATTTTATCACCCCAAAAGAATTTAACCACTAAGCATTTAAACTTCATATTATGCAAAGATATATAATTACAGATTTATCTCTTCGTGTGTGCGCAAATGTTCATTCTGAGTATGTGCATTTGTATTTGTGTGTGTCTTTTGTATTTGAGTGTGTGTCTGTGTGTGTGTGTGTGTGTATATGTGTGTGTGTGTGTGTGTGTATGTGTGTGTGTGTGTGTGTGTGTGTGTGTGTGTGTGTGTGTGTGTGTGTGTGTGTGTGTGTGTGTGTGTGTGTGTGTGTGTGTGTGTGTGTGTATGTGTGTGTGTGTGTGTGTGTGTTGCTCCATCATAAATAAATATGCATTCAAATGTATTTGTTTACCTTCACTGCAGAAAGGGGCCCAATCTGACTGGTTTCCCTTGAATACATTATAACATATCTCTATAGAGACAGAAAGAGAGCCAGAGAGAAAGAGAGGGAGAGAATGAGAGAGAGAGAGAGAGAGAGAGAGAGAGACAGAGAGAGAGAGAGAGAGAGAGAGAAAAGAGATAGAGAGAGAGAGAGAGACAGAGAGAGAGAGAGAGAGAGAGAGAGAGAGAGAGAGAGAGAGAGAGAGAGAGAGAGAGAGAGAGAGAGAGAGAGAGAGAGAAAAGAGATAGAGACAGATATAGAGAGAGGAGAATATGTATAATAAATCCCACTACTGCCCTCCAGCCTCTCCTAGCTTCTACTCGTCTTGTCTCACCACGTCTCGCCTGCGTCTCATCTGGGGCTAAGATGGGGACTGATTCTCTCTTTACCCATCTGATTGAAGACAGAAAGACTCCCTCTATCTCTCCTTCTCAGACTCCTCTTCTTAATCTAACAGACACAAGGCCAGTCTCTCTCTCTCTCTCTCTCTCTCTCTCTCTCTCTCTCTCTCTCTCTCTCTCTCTCTCTCTCCAGAGGGCTGCCAGTCAAAGGGAAAGAAGGAAAGAATCCATTATTTTCACTCCTCCTCCTCCTCTTCGTCCTCCACTTCCTCCTCTCTTATCTCCTGAGGGAGTGAGGGGTCTAGGTCAGGACATTATTATCATGTCCAGGATATGGCCATTGATTTAAGAACCACAGGGGGAAAGGCAGGGGACCATCAGCCTCACAGACTATTTTAAAGTCAGATTTTTCCCTGGTGTTTTAGAAGTTACATTGTAAAATGGTAATTTATGAATAGTTACTTATTTGGTAAAAAAATATGTATTTATACACAGTGCTTTCGGAAAGTATTCAGGCCCCTTGACTTCTTCCACATTTTGTTAGGTTACAGCCTCATTCTAAAATTGATTAAATCGTTTTTTTCCTCATCAATCTATACACAATGCCCCATAATGACAAAGAAAAACAGGTTTTTAGACATTTTTGCTAATTTATAAAAAATGTAATCAACTGAAATATGACATATACAGAAGTATTCAGACCCTTTACTCAGTACTTTGTTGAAGCACCTTTGGCAGTGATTACAGCCTTGTGTCTTCCTGCGTTGTCTTGGCTGTGTGCTTAGGGTTGTTGTCCTGTTGGAAGGCGAACCTTCGTCCCAGTCTGAGGACCTGAGTGCTCTGGAGCAGGTTTTCATCAAGGATCTCTCTGTACTTTTCTCTGTTCACCTTTGCCTTGATCCTGACTAGTTCCCAGTCCCTGCCACTCAAGAACATCCCCACAGAATGATGCCACCACCATGCTTCACCGTAGGGATGGTGCCAGGTTTCATCCAGATGTGACGCTTGGCATTCAGGCCAAAGAGTTCAATCTTAGTTTCATCAGACCAGAGAATCTTGTTTCTCATGGTCTGAGAGTCTTTAGGTGCCTTTTGGCAAACTCCAAGCGGGCTGTCATGTGCCTTTTACTGAGGAGTGTCTTCCGTCTGGCCACTCTACCATAAAGGCCTGATTGGTGGAGTGCTGCAGAGATGGTTGTCCTTCTGGAAGTTTCTCCCATCTCCACAGAGGAACTCTGGAGCTCTGTCAGAGTGACCATCGGGTTCTTGGTCACCTTCCTGACCCAGGCCCTTCTCCCCCGATTGCTCAGTTTGGGAAGAGTCTTGGTGGTTCCAAAATTCTTCCATTTAAGAATGATGGAGGCCACTGTGTTCTTGGGGACCTTCAATGCTGCAAAAATGTTTTGGTACCCTTCCCCAGATCTGTGCCTCGACACTATCCTGTCTCGGAGCTCTACGGACAATTCCTTCGACCTCATGGCGTGGTTTTTGCTATGACATGCACTGTCAACTGTGGGACCTTATATAGACAGGTGTGTGCCTTTCCCATGTCCAATCAATTTAATTTACCACAGGTGGACTCCAATAAAGTTGTAGAAACATCTAAACTTATGTAAATAAGGTATTTCTGTTTTATATTTTTAATACATTTGCAAAAATTCTAAAAAACAGTTTTCGCTTTGCCATTATGGGGTATTGTGTATAGATTGCTGAGGATTTAAAAAAAATCAATTTTAGAATAAGGCTGTAACGTAACAAAATGTGGAAAAAGTCAAGGGGTCTGAATTCTTTCCGAAGTCACTGTATGTATATTTAAAACCACCCATTGTAATAATTCTACAAGTGGACAAACAATCATCTAAAATGATAGACATCATAAGACTATCGAGCACAGTGATCTTTCTGTGGTTTATTCAGTAGCGTTTCAGAGGCTGTGTCACTATGGGGTTGTGTGGTTGGCTGTAGTGGGATGTAGAACGTGCCCGCAGTGAAAGTGACAGTCCTATATGACTGTTTATACAGGCTTCTCCTCACATCACAGGATTGGAGATGAGGGAAGAAAGGAGGGGTAGAAGGATAAAAGTAGGAGACTGATGGACTGATGGAGGAGAATATTTAGTTCACACAAATCAGTTTAGGCTAATCTATTTCCCTCAACCATGCATCCAGAGGAGAGATGGAGGGAGGGCAGAGGGAGAAGAGAGAGAGCGAGAGAGAGAGAGGGAGAAGAGAGAGAGCGAGAAGAGAGAGAGCGAGAAGAGAGAGAGCGAGCGAGCGAGCGAGGGAGGGAGGGAGGGAGGGAGGGAGGGAGGGAGGGAGGGAGATGGTTAAGCTTTAGCAGAAGGACAGCTGAAGTGTGTGTGTGTGTGTGTGTGTGTGTGTGTGTGTGTGTGTGTGTGTGTGTGTGTGTGTGTGTGTGTGTGTGTGTGTGTGTGTGTGTGTGTGTGTGTGTGTGTGTGTGTGACTAAACCAGCAGCAAACTAAAGCCTGTGGGTAGATGACTGGAGTGGATAAGGGAATTCATAACCTCCTGTCTATTAATATTATATTACCCTCCACTCACACTGATCTCTGGGTTAAAGTGTGTGTGTGTTTGTGTGTGTGTGCGCGCGTGTGTGCGCATGTTGAATGTGTGCGTATGTGTGTGTGTGAGTGTCATATCCCTGCTATGATTAAAGAATGTGATTATTAATTTACCTAACGTGTGCGCTGGGATCCTATAGAGAGGAGTATTAAATGATGTAGAATAGTTCTAGGTCAGAGGTCAGGAGATAGGGAGAGCTGAGGTTTAACTCTGAATCACATATCAACATAATATATAGATATTTTCGGTGAAGTCATGTCTGAAAGAAACTACTTCCCTTCCTCTATAGACTGTCATCGTCTGGTCAACATACAGAATGGATCTGTCTAGGCTATATCCAGCCCTACGTGTATACAGTATATGATCCTGTGTGGCTCTGTGGGTAAGAACATGGTGCTTTGTGTAACCGGTGTGAAATGGCTAGATAGTTAGCAGGGTATGTGCTAATAGCGTGTCAATCGGTGACGTGACTCGCTTTGAGACCTTGAAGTAGTTGTTTCCCTTGCTCTGCAAGGGCCGTGGCTTTTGTGGGGCGATAGGTAACGATTCTTCGAGGGTGACTGTTGTCGATGTGTGCAGAGGGTCCCTGGTTCGAGCCCAGGTAGGGGCGAGGAGAGGGACGGAAGCAACACTCTTACACTAGCAATGCCAACGTTTTAGGTTCAATTGCAGCAGGGATCACATACAAAAAGGTAAGCACTGATTGTACTGTAAGTGACTCTGGATAAAAGTGTCAGCTAAACAATATCATTATAAAATATTTGATTACTTTTCCACACGTAACATAGAGTAATATATTAACTATCTATCATATTCCTCTCTTTCTTAGTGCCGTTTTCTGTTCCAGTATGACATTTATTTAGGATTTCTACTGGTATCATAAGCAAGGTTCCCTAAAAGAAATGTGGGCACTGAGCAAATTTCAGGTCCGCTGAGCGCAAACTTGAACGTTGTGAAAATTCTGTGCAACTTCCAGCGCGTGTTTACTGTGAACACTGAGGCTGTACCCGCATTAAGTTACAGTTGCAGACAGTGGTCAAGTAGGCTGCTGTGGCTATTTGATCGTAATGTAGGCCCACCAGAGTGGCCTACCATAAAAACACTGGAGAAAATGCATCCCATAACATTTTAACATGTAAATAGCTGTTATATCATTCAGCCTACAGTCACGGCCAATGTGTGGTGTTCAGCGTAGGCCTACATTCCATGAGACTTTTAAAAAAACATGCAGGGCTTGACATGAACCTGTTTATCCACTTGTACTTATCCCTCCCCCATTGCTGACCACAAATGATCTATAACTGTACTAATACATCACTAAATAGCTAAGGATATGAACAAATGTGGCTACATGCAGCGCATCTACTCATGACCTCTCATGCTGTAAACACAGTCCAGTTCAAAGTGAATGACACAGATCCATATATGGCAATGGTCTATTTTCATATAGGCCTACTGCAACTCTGATTGGTTATGTGTCAATGCAATAGAATCCTACTCCGATGCGTTCTGCCTACAACAAATCTTTTGCATAGATAGTTTTGCATACCAAGTCTTGCATAGTTTTGTTTTGTTTCGGTACGTTGCATTGAATGTGGCTAATATTGCGTTGATTCGATCACACTTCCTACAGTAAAGGGAAACATTGATAGTGTTAACGAAGGGGGAAAACTAGAAAGTTGAGTGAAATTCAGTCTCGTGCTACTCTGTGCGTGCTGATATTTCCTCTGGGCAGCAGTCTCTGGGGAGCTGCACCCCTGGCACGCATGCAGCTTAGAGGGAACGTTGATCATAGGCAGGCTCTATGAGCATTATATACTATGACATCACTGTTTTGGTGATAAATATTCATATTCATTATTCCTGTCAAATATATTTAGGATGCTTCAGTTTGAGAGCAATCTGCCACTCACAGACACCCACACTCACAACCCCAAACGCACGCACACACACACACATAACACACACACACACACAACTCTCCCTCCCAATACACACACTCGGCACACACTCACACACACACACATTGTTATTCAAGCCCACTCTCCTCAGCATCTGTGTGAGCTAATGAGAGAAACTCTGCTGTGTTTCATCTAGTCTCTCCGGACCAGGAATTAACATCTCTACAGAGAGGAGGAGGGGAGAGATAGAGAGAGGGAGAGGGAGAGAGAGAAGGTGAGAGAGAAGGTGAGAGAAATGGTAAGGGAGGGGGGAGAGAGAGAGAGAGAGAGAGAGAGGAGACTGCATGGGAGACTAGGAGGAAAAAAATAAACACACACACACCATATTGACAGGCGGTGTTAAGCGGCTGTGGCAGAGTGTGTGTGTGTGTGTGTGTGTGTGTGTGTGTGTGTGTGTGTGTGTGTGTGTGTGTGTGTGTGTGTGTGTGTGTGAGACAGCACTAATAGGTCCCTGATGGTCTGAGATGTGAGTCTCTCCACCCAGGGGTTAGAGGTCAGAGTTCAGCCAATCATTCTCCTCCGCCTCGCCACTTCGCTGCTGAGCCGCCTAATGATTATTAACACGTTAAAACACTTAAGGAGCGCTGGGAGCCAACTCACCCCGGAGAGACAGATGAGAGGAGAGGAGGAGAGGGGGATGAGTGGGGTAGAGGAGGAACACTATGGTAATGATGGACACACTGCTGGGTTCATATCTATAATCACCTAGTCCCCATGGTGATACACAGGGGAAGGAAAAGGATACACACGCAAGCACGCACAAACCCACGC
>NC_052338.1:18469058-18474058 GCF_016432855.1 Salvelinus namaycush | reverse complement strand
AACTTTTTCATCGTTTGATGTGGAATTTCATTTCACCAACCTGTGAATATTTTATTAGAATATTAGAATATTGCTCTTCTCTCCTCTGTTGAAGAGAAGAGAGAGAAGAGAGAGAAGAGAGAGAGAAGAGAGAGAGAGAAGAGAGAGAGAAGAGAGAGAGAAGAGAGAGAAGAGAGAGGAGAGAGAGAAGAGAGAGGAGAAGAGAGAGAATATATTTAGATCATTAAATGTGTTTTGTGGATTTGAAGACAGACACAAAGAGTTGTCTTCTATAATGAGGCTCCGTTCTTTTCTCTATGTTATATTCCCAATTCATCTATTGGAGGTCAGACTGACACATGAACACACACACACACTTGACCCAAACACACCTGACACACACACACCTGACCCAAACACACCTGACACACACACACCTGACCCAAACATACCTGACACACACACACACACCTGACACACACACACCTGACCCAAACACACCTGACACACACACACCTGACCCAAACATACCTGACACACACACACCTGACCCAAACACACCTGACACACACACACCTGACCCAAACACACCTGACACACACACCTGACCCAAACACACCTGACACACACACACACCTGACACACAAACACCTGACACACACACACACCTGACACACACACACCTGACCCAAACACACCTGACACACACACACCTGACCTAAACACACCTGACACACACACACCTGACCCAAACACACCTGACACAAACACACACCTGACCCAAACACACCTGACACACACACACCTGACCCAAACACACCTGACACACACTTACCTGACCCAAACACACCTGACACACACACCTGACCCAAACACACCTGACACACACACACCTGACCCAAACACACCTGACACACACACACCTGACCCAAACACATACGGCAAATGCTTGCACACATGCACACACCTGACACACACACACACCTGACACACTCTCACCTGACACACACACCTGACACACTCTCACCTGACACACTCTCACCTGACACACTCTCACCTGACACACACACCTGACACACTCTCACCTGATACACTCTCACCTGACACACTCTCACCTGACACACTCTCACCTGACACACACACCTGACACACTCTCACCTGACACACACACCTGACACACTCTCACCTGACACACACACACCAGACACACTCTCACCTGACACTCTCACCTGACACTCTCACCTGACACACTCTCACTTGACACACTCTCACCTGACACACTCTCACTTGACACACTCTCACCTGACACATTCTCACCTGACACACTCTCACCTGACACACTCTCACCTGACACACACACACACACACACAAACACACACACACACCAGACACTAGACTCAGCATTATAATAGTCATTAGTGCTAAGTGGCATTCCAGTCTGCCCTGTCGTCAGTACAGAGAAGGAAGATTAGGAGAGACAGAGAGAGAGAGAGAGAGAGAGAGAGAGAATATATTTAGATCATTAAATGTGTTTTGTGGATTTGAAGACAGACACAAAGAGTTGTCTTCTATAATGAGGCTCCATTCTTTTCTCTATGTTATATTCCCAATTCATCTATTGGAGGTCAGACTGACATATGAACACACACACACACCTGACCCAAACACACCTGACACACACACACCTGACCCAAACACACCTGACACACACACACCTGACCCAAACACACCTGACACACACACACCTGACTCAAACACACCTGACACACACACACCTGACCCAAACACACCTGACACACACACCTCACCCAAACACACCTGACACACACACACCTGACACACACACACCTGACCCAAACACACCTGACACACACACACCTGACCCAAACACATACGGCAAATGCTTGCCCACATGCACACACCTGACAGACACACACACCTGACACACTCTCACCTGACACACACACCTGACACTCTCTCACCTGACACTCTCTCACCTGACACACTCTCACCTGACACACACACACCTGACCCAAACACACCTGACACACACACACACCTGACACACACATACCTGACACACACACACCTGACCCAAACACACCTGACACACACACACCTGACCCAAACACACCTGACACACACACACCTGACCCAAACACACCTGACCCACACACACCTGACACACACACACCTGACACACACACACCTGACACACACACACCTGACACACACACACCTGACCCAAACACACCTGACACACACACCTGACCCAAACACATATGGCAAATGCTTGCAAACATGCACACACCTGACACACACACACCTGACACACTCTCACCTGACACTCTCTCACCTGACACACTCTCACCTGACACACACACACCTGACACACTCTCACCTGATACACTCTCACCTGATACACTCTCACCTGACACACTCTCACCTTACACACTCTCACCTGACACACACACACCTGACCCAAACACACCTGACACACACACACACACCTGACCCAAACACATACCTGACACACACACCTGACACACACATACCTGACACACACACACCTGACCCAAACACACCTGACACACACTTACCTGACCCAAACACACCTGACACACACACACCTGACCCAAACACACCTGACACACACACACACCTGACCCAAACACACCTGACACACACACACCTGACACACACACACCTGACACACACACACCTGACCCAAACACACCTGACACACACACACCTGACCCAAACACATATGGCAAATGCTTTCAAACATGCACACACCTGACACACACACACCTGACACACTCTCACCTGACACTCTCTCACCTGACACACTCTCACCTGACACACTCTCACCTGACACACACACCTGACACACTCTCACCTGATACACTCTCACCTGACACACTCTCACCTGACACACACACCTGACACACTCTCACCTGACACACTCACCCGACACACACACACACCAGACACTAGACTCAGCATTATAATAGTCATTAGTGCTAAGTGGCATTCCAGTCTGCCCTGTCTTCGGTACAGAGAAGGAAGATTAGGAGAGACAGAGAGACAGAGAGAGAGACAGACAGACAGACAGACAGACAGACAGACAGACAGACAGACAGACAGACAGACAGACAGACAGACAGACAGACAGACAGACAGACAGACAGACAGACAGACAGACAGACAGACAGACAATGCTAACACAGACAGACAGACAGACAGACAGACAGACAGACAGACAGACAGACAGACAGACAGACAGACAGACAGACAGACAGACAGACAGACAGACAGACAGACAGACAGACAGACAGACAGACAGACAGTGAGAGAGAGAGAGAGAGAGAGAGAGAGAGAGAGAGAGAGAGAGAGAGAGAGAGACAGAGAGCGAGAGAGAGACAGAGAGAGAGAGAGAGACAGAGAGAGAGAGAGAGAAAGTGAGAGAGAAAGTGAGAGAGACAGAGAGAGAGACAGAGAGACAGAGAGCGAGAGAGCGAGAGAGAGACAGAGAGAGCGAGAGAGAGACAGAGTGAAAGTGAGAGAGGGAGAGAGAGAGAGAGAGGCAGAGAGCGAGAGAGCGAGAGACAGAGAGAGAGAGACAGAGTGAAAGTGAGAGAGCGAGAGACAGAGAGAGAGAGAGAGAGAGTGGTGGGAAAACAAAAATCCTATTCTACACAGGTGTGGTAGTGACAACACAGGTCTGCTCCACTCCCCAGCGTTCTACAACTCTATGATAATAGAAGAATATGAATATTGTAATAGGATCATTACCATGACGACCTGAACAGGTGACAGCTCTAATTGGCCACCATTTGACCTCCCACAAAAAGACAGATGGGGGGGACGCACGTGTGTGAGTGTGTGTGTTAAAAGCTTGTTACTCTATATTAAATATAGAGTATATCTTACAGTCCCTTTCAAAACCTCTCTCCTTTAAAAAAGAGAGACAGAATCATAATGATACATCTAATTGGTCAGTTAGGCCTGTTTATATTCCTGGCTATATCATCTCAGAAATTCTAATGGTGCTAAGAGTGAGACATCAGACATGAATAAAAAACCACAGAATGATATTAATAGGATCATTTCTCTTTTCTCTCTGCCTCTCTTCTCTCTCTCTTTTCTCTCCGCTTCTCTTCTCTCTCTTCTCTCTCACTTTTCTCTCTGCCTCTCTTCTCTCTCTCTTTTCTCTCTGCCTCTCTTCTCTCTCTTTTCTCTCTCTCTTTTCTCTCTGCCTCTCTTCTCTCTCTTCACTCTCTGCCTCTCTATTCCCTCTCTTTTCTCTCCCTTTTTTCTCTGCTCCTCTCCGTGAGTGACATTGGCAGTGGTCTGGTGGCCATGCGTACGGTGTGTGTGGCTGTCTGTCTGCTGATATGAGAGAATATCAGCATATGAATGCAGCCTTTTCAGCAGCATTTGACTATCCATCAATACAGAGCACATATGGGCTAAACGACCCAGCAACCCACCCCCCATATCTTTAAGTGGGGTCGACTTTTGATGAGGAGGAAGTGTGTGTGTGTGTGTGCGTGTGCCTGCATGCGTGCATGTACTATTTATCAACACTTTCCTGGATATCCCTCTTTTCATGCAGTGCTTTACTCTGTGCACTATTCCACATAACTGATATCGATGTAGGATTTTAATTTGATCACTCTTTTGATGCTGAGTATTTTCCTGCATGGCAGGAAATGCAAATGTCAGACTTATGAAAGTTTATCAACCCGTACAAAAATGTCAATGAATTATAATCCATATAATAATTCACATTTTTTGTTGCTGCAGGATTCTTTCCCTGCTGTAACAATCTGGCTCAAATTAAGATCTGTAATGTCCTTGGATATTTTTATTTTATTGTTATAATGTTGTTATTTTTTACATACTGTAAGCATATGCTATGGCTCGTAATGTACTTTTATATAATAATAATTAGATGGGTGATTATAATTGTCTTATTTCACACATGTTCAAGTGTGTATTATACACATGTGAATTG
>NC_052338.1:18454058-18464058 GCF_016432855.1 Salvelinus namaycush | reverse complement strand
TAGTAAAGGGAGAGAAAAAGAGGGAAACCTTTCAAAATGCTGCAGGGTGAGAAAGAGAGAAAGAGAGAAAGGAAAAGGCGATGTTGGGCTGTAAATTGTGGATAGATATTTAACTTCTTCATTACAAGGTGATCGATGACTTCCATGGTTAGGACAAAAGACACAGTGTGGCTATCCTGGCCTGTCAGTGTTAGAGTGGGGTCAGACACACACACACCCACACACCCACACACACACTCTCTCTCTCTCTCTCTCTCAAATACCATACATCCTTCCTACCCTCCAGCCCCTCTGTTAATGGGATAAAGTGGTAGGCTAATCCGTGTGTTGTTATTCCCAGGGCTCCGATGAGGAGAGGGAATTCTGTGAACTCTGGAAAGACCTGCCACCCAGAGTCTGTAGTGTAAAACCAACAAGGACTCCATAATTCATCCCTTCTGGGAGTGCGATAAAGTTGAAAAGTTATGGGCAGAGTTAGAAAGCTGTCCGTCAGAAGATTTCCAATGTAAAGGTACTTTTAATACGTCTATTTGCATATGAATGTGCGGTGAGATACCCAATGGGTAGGACAATATTATTTTTGTCACCTATATTGAAGAAGCTATTGCTTAAATACTGGAAGTCAAATGATACTCCAATGTTATGAGAATGGAAGAATCAAATGCTTTATTATTTAAATATAGATTTTGTTGCGGGGGCTACAGACAGAATCAACATAACACAATCTGAAGTCATATGGGGCAGAGTCTTGCAAGTATTAGAAACAGCATTGGGTGTAGATACGGGGGGATGGGTCTGAGCAACTGTGATGTCATTAATGTTTGTTGAAATGTATGTATGTTAAGTTGTCTAAAAATAAATAAAATAAAATATTACTAAAAAAAGAAAAACCTGCCACCGTAATCCCCTTTAAGAGAGTGAAAGTGTGTGTGTGTGTTTGTGTTTGAGTGAGTGTGTGTGTGTGTACGTGTATGTGTATGTGTTTGTGTGTGTGTGTGTGTGTGTGTGTGTCTCAGGGTAAATTGTTTCCTACAGTCTGTGAGAGGAAGGCATTCAACAGCCTGCCAACACAGCTTGGAGCGGTAATTAAATGATTCTATGCTCTGAAGGAGGGAGAGAGAAAAGAGAGGGAAAGACAGGGGAGGGTAACAGTATGTGTTGGGATGCATTACAATGGCGGGGGAGAGAGAGAGAGACTGGCCTTGTGTTTGTTAGATTAAGAAGGGGGATGAGAAGGATAGAGAGAGGGGGGTCTGAGAAGGAGAGATAGAGGGAGTCCTTCTGTCTTCAATCAGATGGGTAAAGAGAGAGTCACTCCCCATCAGAGCCCCAGATGAGACGCAGGCAAGACATGGTGAGACAAGACGAGTAGAGTAGAGAGAGAGAGAGACTTTTGCTTATTATCTATTTCACTTGCTTTGGCAATGTAAACATTGAGAGAGAGAGAGTTATATATAGAGAGAGATATATATATAGAGAGAGTTATATATAGAGAGAGAGTTAGAGAGAGAGCACTAGAGAGAGAGAGAGAGTGAGAGGTAGACAAATGAGAGGTATATAAACTACCGTTCAAAAGTTTGGGGTCACTTAGAAATTTCATTTTTTTTTTAAAGAAAAGCAATTTTTTTGTCCATTAAAATATCATCAAATTGATCAGAAATACAGTGTAGACATTTTTAATGTTGTAAATGACTATTGTAGCTGGAAAAGGCAGATTTTTAATGCAATATCTACATAGGCGTACAGAGGCCCATTATCAGCAACCATCACTCCTGTGTTCCAATGGCACGTTGTGTTAGCTAATCCAAGTTTATCATTTTAAAAGGCTAATTGATCGTACATTAGAGTGTCTAGTTTGAGAAACAGATGCCTCACAAGTCCTCAATTGAGACTGGTGTTTTGCGGGTACTATTTAATGAAGCTGCCAGTTGAGGACTTCTCAAACTAGACATCCTAATGTACTTGTCCTCTTGCTCAGTTGTGCACCGGGGCCTCCCACTCCTCTTTCTATTCTGGTTAGAGCCAGTTTGTGCTGTTCTGTGAGACGAGTAGTACAAAGCTTTGGAAATTTCTTGCATGGAATAGCCTTCATTTCTCAGAACAAGAATAGACTGATGAGTTTCAGAAGAAAGTTCTTTGTTTCTGGCCATTTTGAGCCTGTATTCGAACCCACAAATGCTGATGCTCCAGATACTCAACTAGTCTAAAGAAGGACAGTTTTATTGCTTCTTTATTCAGGACAGCAGTTTTCAGCTGTGCCAACATAATTGCAAAAGCGTTTTTTAATGATCAATTATCCTTTTACAATGATAAACTTGGATTAGCTAACACAATGTGCCATTGGAACACAGGAGTGACAGTTGCTGATAATGGGCCTCTGTACGCCTATGTACAGTTGAAGTCGGAAGTTTACATACACTTAGGTTGGTGTCATTAAAGCTTGTTTATCAACCACTCAACAAATTTCTTGTTAACAAACTATAGTTTTGGAAAGTCGGTTAGGACATCTACTTTGTGCATGACACAAGTACTTTTCCCCACAATTGTTTACAGACAGATTACTTCACTTATAATTCACTGTATCACAATTCCAGTGGGTCAGAAGTTTACATACACTAAGTTGACTGTGCCTTCAAACAACTTGGAAAATTCCAGAAAATTCTGTCATGGCTTTAGAAGCTTTTGATAGGCTAATTGACATCATTTAGGTCAATTGGAGGTGTACCTGTGGATGTATTTCAAGGCCTACCTTCAAACTCAGTGGCTCTTTGCTTGACATCATGGGAAAATCAGAAGAAATCAGCCAAGACCTCAGAAGAAAATTGTAGACCTCCACAAGTCTGGTTCATCTTTGGGAGCAATTTCCAAACGCCTGAAGGTACCACGTTCATCTGTACAAACAATAGTATGCAAGTATAAACACCATGGGACCACGCAGCCGCCATACCGCACAGGAAGGAGACGCGTTCTGTCTCCTAGAGATGAACGTACTTTGGTGCGAAAAGTGCAAATCAATCTCAGAACAACAGCAAAGGACATTGTGAAGATGCTGGAGGAAACAGATAAAAAAGTATCGATATCCACAGTAAAACGAGTCCTATATCGACGTAACCTGAAAGGCCGCTCAGCAAGGAAGAAGCCACTGCTCCAAAACCGCCATAAAAAAGCCAGACTACAGTTTGCAACTGCACATGGCGACAAACATCATACTTTTTGTAGAAATGTCCTCTGGTCTGATGAAACAAAAATAAAACTGTTTGGCCATAATGACCATCATTATGTTTCGAGGAAAAAGGGGTAGGCTTGCAAGCCGAAGATCACCATCTCAACCGTGAAGCACGGGGGTGGCAGCATCATGTTGTGGGGTGCTTTGCTGCAGGAGGGACTGTATATGGCATCATGAGGAGGGGAAATTATGTGGATATATTGAAGCAACATCTCAAGACATCAGTCAGGAAGTTAAAGCTTGGTCGCAAATGGGTCTTCCAAATGGACAATGACCCCAAGCACACTTCCAAAGTTGTGGAAAAATGGCTTAAGGACAACAAAGTCAAGGTATTGGAGTGGCCATCACAAAGCCCTGACCTCAATCCTATAGAAAATTTGTGGGCAGAACTGAAAAAGCGTGCGCGAGCAAGGAGGCCTACAAACCTGACTCAGTTACACCAGCTCTGTGAGGAGGAATTGGCCAAAATTCAACCAACTTATTGTGGGAAGCTTGTGGAAGGCTGCCGAGACGTTTGACCCTGTCACGCCCTGACCTTAGAGATCCTTTTTATGTCTCTATTTTGGTTTGGTCGGGGCGTGAGTTGGGGTGGGCATTCTATGTTTTGTGTTCTATGTTTTTTATTTCTGTGTGTGTGGCCGGGTGTGGTTCTCAATCAGAGGCAGCTGTCTATCGTTGTCTCTGATTGAGAACCATACTTAGGTAGCCTTTTCCCACCTGTGTTTGGTGGGTAGGTGTTTTCTGTCTTTGTGTCTGTACCAGACAGAACTGTTTTTTGTGTTGTTCGATTTTCGTTTATCACTTTGTTATTTTTGTCATAGTGTTCACTTCTCATGAAACTTCTCATGAACATTTACCACGCTGTGTTTTGGTCTCCTCTCTTAGACGATCGTTACAGAACTACCCACCACCAAAGGACCAAGCAGCGTGGTATCGAGGAGCAGAGGGTTCAGGACTCCTGGACTTGGGGGGAGATATTGGACGGACAGGGACCCTGGAGACAGGCTGGGGAATATCGCCACCCGAAGGAAGAGCTAGAGGCAGCGAAAGCTGAGAGGCGGCGATATGAGGCAAGGCAGCGCAGCAGGCACGAGAGGCAGCCCCCCAATTTTTTTGGGGGGGGGGCACGGGGAGATTGGCGGAGTCAGGCAATAGACCTGAGCCAACTCCCCGTGCTTACCAGAAGCAGCGTGGTACTGGTCAGGCACCGTGTTATGCGGTGAAGCGCACGGTGTCGCCAATGCGCGCTCATAGCCCGGAGCGCTATAGGCCAGCCCCCCACAAGTGCCATGCGAGATTGTGCATCCAGCCAGGGCGGATTGTGCCAGCTCAGCATGTTTGGTCTCCGGTGCGCCGTTTCTGCCCAGGGTATCCAGCGCCGGCTCTGCGTACTGTGTCTCCGGGGCGCTGGGAGGGTTCAGTTTGTCCTATGCCTGCGCTCCGCCCGTGCCGGGCGAAAGTGGGCATTGAGCCTAATGGAGAGGTGCGAGCGTTGAGCACCATGATCTCCAGTGCTCCCCCACAGCCCGGTTCGACCTGTGCCTGCACTCTGGAGGGGCCGGGCTAAAGTGGGCATTCAGCCTGGAGGAGTGGTGCCAAGGCTGCGCACCAGAGCTCCAGTGCTCCCCCACAGCCCGGTTCATCCGGTGCCTCCTCTGCGCACCAGGCCTCCTGTAGGTCTCCCCAGCCTGGTGGGCCCTGTGGCAGCCCCACGCACTAGGCTGTCTCTGCATCTCCTCCCTCCAGAGTCTTCCTCCAGTCCGGACCCTCCAGCGACGCCCTCCAGCCCGGAGCTGCCAGACTCGCCCTCCAGCCCGGAGCTGCCAGAGTCGCCCTCCAGCCCTGAGCTGCCAGAGTCGCCCTCCAGCCTGGAGCTGCCGGAGTCGCCCTCCAGCCCGGAGCTGCCGGAGTCGTCCTCCAGCCCGGAGCTGCCGGAGTCGTCCTCCAGCCCGGAGCTGCCGGAGTCGCCCTCCAGCCCGGAGCTGCCGGAGTCGCCCTCCTGTCCGGAGCTGCCGGAGTCGCCCTCCTGTCCGGAGCTGCCGGAGTCGCCCTCCTGTCCGGAGCTGCCGGAGTCGCCCTCCTGTCCGGAGCTGCCGGAGTCGCCCTCCTGTCCGGAGCTGCCGGAGTCGCCCTCCTGTCCGGAGCTGCCGGAGTCGCCCTCCTGTCCGGGGCCCACTGCGAGGGTTCCCAGTCCGGTGTCGGCGGCGAGATGACCTTAGAGATCCTTTTTATGTCTCTATTTTGGTTTGGTCGGGGCGTGAGTTGGGGTGGGCATTCTATGTTTTGTGTTCTATGTTTTTTTATTTCTGTGTGTGTGGCCGGGTGTGGTTCTCAATCAGAGGCAGCTGTCTATCGTTGTCTCTGATTGAGAACCATACTTAGGTAGCCTTTTCCCACCTGTGTTTGGTGGGTAGGTGTTTTCTGTCTTTGTGTCTGTACCAGACAGAACTGTTTTTTGTGTTGTTCGACTTTCGTTTATCACTTTGTTATTTTTGTCATAGTGTTCACTTCTCATTAAAAGGCATGAACACTTACCACGCTGCGTTTTGGTCTCCTCCCTTAGACGATTGTTACAGACCCAAGTTAAACCATTTAAAGGCAATGCTACCAAATACTAATTGAGTGTATGTAAACTTCTGACCCACTAGGAATGTGATGAAAGAAATAAAGCTGAAATAAATAATTCTCTCTACTATTATTCTGACATTTCACATTCTTAAAATAAAGTGGTGATACTAACTGACCTAAGACAGGGATTTTTTTACCAGGATTAAATGTCAGGAATTGTGATAAATTGAATTTAAATGTATTTGGCTAAGGTGTATGTAAACTTCCGACTTCAACTGTCGATATTCCATTAAAATCAGCCGTTTCCAGCTACAATAGTCATTTTCAACATTAACAATGTCTACACTGCATTTCTGATCAATTTTATGTTATTTTAATGGACATTAAAAAAGTTTTTCTTTCAAAATCAAGGACGTTTCTAAGTGACATCAAACTTTTGAACGGTAGTGTGTATAGAGAGGTTGATGAATAGAGAAGTTTAGAGAGAGATAAATAGAGGTTTAGAGAATGAGAGAGAGTTAGATAAATAGAGGTTTAGAGAAGGAGAGAGAGGTAGATAAATAGAGGTTTAGAGAAGGAGAGAGAGGTAGATAAATAGAGGTTTAGAGAAGGAGAGAGGTAGATAAATAGAGGTTTAGAGAAGGAGAGAGAGGTAGATAAATAGAGGTTTAGAGAAGGAGAGAGAGGTAGATAAATAGAGGTTTAGAGAAGGAGAGAGAGGTAGATAAATAGAGGTTAGAGAAGGAGAGAGAGATAGATAAATAGAGGTTTAGAGAATGAGAGAGAGTTAGATAAATAGAGGTTTAGAGAATGAGAGAGAGGTAGATAAATAGAGGTTTAGAGAATGAGAGAGAGTTAGATAAATAGAGGTTTAGAGAATGAGAGAGAGGTAGATAAATAGAGGTTTAGAGAAGGAGAGAGAGGTAGATAAATAGAGGTTTAGAGAAGGAGAGAGAGGTAGATAAATAGAGGTTTAGAGAAGGAGAGAGAGGTAGATAAATAGAGGTTTAGAGAAGGAGAGAGTGTTAGATAAATAGAGGTTTAGAGAAGGAGAGAGAGTTAGATAAATAGAGGTTTAGAGAAGGAGAGAGAGGTAGATAAATAGAGGTTTAGAGAAGGAGAGAGTGTTAGATAAATAGAGGTTTAGAGAAGGAGAGAGAGTTAGATAAATAGAGGTTTAGAGAAGGAGAGAGAGGTAGATAAATAGAGGTTTAGACAAGGAGAGGTTTAGACACCTCCCGGGTGGCGCAGTGGTCTAGGGCACTGCATCGCAGTGCTAGCTGCGCCACCAGAGTCTCTGGGTTCGCGCCCAGGCTGGGCTGGGTTCGCGCCCAGGCTCTGTCGGAGCCGGCCGTAACCGGGAGGTCCGTGGGGCGACGCACAATTGTCATAGCGTCGTTCGGGTTAGGGAGGGTTTGGCCGGTAGGGATATCCTTGTCTCAGTATGTAAACTGTATGCACTCTACTGTAAGTCGCTCTGGATAAGAGCGTCTGCTAAATGACTAAAATGTAAATGTAAATGTGAGAGAGAGGTAGATAAATAGAGGTTTAGAGAAGGAGAGAGAGGTAGATAAATTGAGGTTTAGAGAAGGAGAGAGAGATAGATAAATAGAGGTTTAGAGAAGGAGAGAGAGGTAGATAAATTGAAGGTTTAGAGAAGGAGCGAGAGGTAGATAAATAGAGTTTTAGAGAAGGGGAGAGAGGTAGATAAATTGAGGTTTAGAGAAGGAGAGAGAGGTAGATAAATTGAGGTTTAGAGAAGGAGAGAGGTAGATAAATTGAGGTTTAGAGAAGGAGAGAGAGGTAGATAAATTGAGGTTTAGAGAAGGAGAGAGAGGTAGATAAATAGAGGTTTAGAGAAGGAGAGAGAGGTAGATAAATAGAGGTTTAGAGAATGAGAGAGAGGTAGATAAATAGAGGTTTAGAGAAGGAGAGAGAGGTAGATAAATAGAGGTTTAGAGAAGGAGAGAGGTAGATAAATAGAGGTTTAGAGAAGGAGAGAGAGTTAGATAAATAGAGGTTTAGAGAATGAGAGAGAGTTAGATAAATAGAGGTTTAGAGAAGGAGAGAGAGGTAGATAAATAGAGGTTTAGACAAGGAGAGAGAGTTAGATAAATAGAGGTTTAGAGAAGGAGAGAGAGGTAGATAAATAGAGGTTTAGAGAAGGAGAGAGAGGTAGATAAATAGAGGTTTAGAGAAGGAGAGAGAGGTAGATAAATAAAGGTTTAGAGAAGGAGAGAGAGGTAGATAAATTGAGGTTTAGAGAAGGCGAAAGAGGTAGATAAATTAAGGTTTAGAGAAGGAGAGAGAGGTAGATAAATAGAGGTTTAGAGAATGAAAGAGAGGTAGATAAATAGAGGTTCAGAGAAGGAGAGAGAGGTAGATAAATAGAGGTTTAGAGAAGGAGAGAGAGGTAGATAAATAAAGGTTTAGAGAAGGAGAGAGGTAGATAAATAGAGGTTTAGAGAAGGAGAGAGAGGTAGATAAATAGAGGTTTAGAGAATGAGAGAGGTAGATAAATAGAGGTTTAGAGAAGGAGAGAGAGGTAGATAAATAGAGGTTTAGAGAAGGAGAGAGAGGTAGATAAATAGAGGTTTAGAGAAGGAGAGAGAGGTAGATAAATAGAGGTTTAGAGAAGGAGGGAGAGTTAGATAAATAAAGGTTTAGAGAAGGAGAGAGAGGTAGATAAATTGAGGTTTAGAGAAGGAGAGAGAGGTAGATAAATAGAGTTTTAGAGAAGGAGAGAGAGGTAGATAAATAGAGGTTTAGAGAAGGAGATAGAGGTAGATAAATTGAGGTTTAGAGAAGGAGAGAGGTAGATAAATTGAGGTTTTGAGAAGGAGAGAGAGGTAGATAAATTGAGGTTTAGAGAAGGAGAGAGATGTAGATAAATTGAGGTTTAGAGAAGGCGAAAGAGGTAGATCAATTGAGGTTTAGAGAAGGCGAGAGAGGTAGATAAATTGAGGTTTAGAGAAGGCGAGAGAGGTAGATAAATTAAGGTTTAGAGAAGGAGAGAGAGGTAGATAAATTGAGGTTTAGAGAAGGAGAGAGAGGTAGATCAATTGAGGTTTAGAGAAGGAGAGAGAGGTAGATAAATAGAGATGTATATGTAGAGAGATAGAGAGAGAGAGAAAGAGAGAGAGAGAGGTACTGTATATATATAGTGAACGTGAGTGGTTAAGTGATAATGTATCTTATTCAATGCTGTCATTAATAGAGACATACTGTATGGCTGTATAGCTGCCTCCTATCTTCATATAGCTGATGAGAGATTAAGACTGACACACACAAGTATTTTACATTTTAAGTTTTCACACCCCTTGACTTTTTCCACAATTTGTTGTGTTACAGCCTGAATAAATAAATACAAAATCGATTTTATGTCACTGATCTGCACACAATACCCCATAATGTCAACGTGTAATTATGTTTTTAGAAATGTTTACAAATTAATAAAAAATGAACATCTGAATTGTCTTGAGTCAATAAGTATTCAACCCCTTTGTTATGACAAGCCTAAATAATTTCAGGAGTAAAACATTTACTTAATAAGTCAGATAATAAGTTGCATGGACTCACTCTGTGTGCAATAATAGTCTTTAACGGGATTTTAAAATGACTACCCCATCTCTGTCGGACCAATACGCAGCGTGGTAAGTGTCCATATTCGGTTTATTAACTGAACACTAAGAAATACCAAAATAACACCGTGAAATACAAAACGAAAACGAAACAGTCCCGTATGGTGATAACACAGACACAGGAAACAACCACCCACAAAACACAAAGAAAAACAGGCTACCTAAATATGGCTCCCAATCAGAGACAACGACTTACACCTGCCTCTGATTGGGAACCATACTAGGCCAAACACAGAAATAGACAACCTAGACATACAACATAGAATGCCCACCCACATCACACCCTGACCAAACAAAACATAGAAACATACAAAGCAATCTATGGTCAGGGCGAGACACACAGATTCAACCACAAAGACCAGGGAGGTTTTCCAATGGTTCGCTAAGAAGGGCACATTGAATATCCCTTTGAGCATGGTGCAGTAATTAATTACACTTTGGATGGTGTATCAATACACCCAATCACTACAAAGATACAGGGGTCTTTCCTAACTCAGTTGCTGGAGAGGAAGGAAACTAATCAGGGATTTCAACAGGAGGCCAATGGTGACTTTAAAACAGTTAC